>NC_083656.1:12642892-12645392 GCF_963576545.1 Limanda limanda
AGGGGCGGGTTGGTGGTGGGGGGGAAGCGGGCTGGTGGAGACTATATTTTAGCTCCCTTCCAGTCCAGTGGGCATGAAGCAGGCCTCAGAGGCTCCTGGGATTTCCCCTTTACACCAAACCCCTCTGCCCTCCATTAACCAATTAGAGGAGAGAATTGCTTAACTGGACATATAAAAGTCTGCGTGGGGGGGGGGGGGGGAAACAAAATCAGGAGTAACCGGAGTCGCAGAGAAGAAGTGTCATGGGAAAGTAGATGATGGAGGGGAGAAAACAGGGGAATGCAAATGCAAAAACACAGCCGACATCATGAGGTAGCAGTCCTCAGTCGACTCGGATGCGTCTGATTCATCCGTCGCACAATTCCCCCCCGAACGTGTGCTGCCGAACCCACAGGCCCGTGATAGATGTTTATGAGCTAATGTCAATTTTCTCGTGTGAATTTACTGTCAGCGGATGATGAATGCACTCAATATCGCCGGTTATTCATCTCATATATTTCTCTGCCACAGACTCCCATCGTGGCACAGTGCCTCGTGTGCACCAATAGGGGTCGACATTGCCCAGCTTGTCAACTGGGGCGTCAGGAGGAGAGAGTCAGAGAGAGAAAGAGAGAGAGATAGAGAGAGAGAGAGGGGGAGAGAGGGAGAGCTCCCCTTTGAAACCTACTGGAGCATGATGTGGTGTAATGCTGCATTGTTGCCATAGGTCTCTCGGAGTGAGTGTGACAGAAACAAAGACATCCTTCTGTGTGTGTGTTTGTCTGAATTGTACAGGTTCATGCATAAACAAGTGGCGTTTTGTGTGCAGATGCTCAGTTCAGGGAGTGCACGGCCTGCACGCCACAGGATGAAATCAGGTGACAGGTGAAGGACGCCGCCCATACGCACAGTGTCACTTCACCCTCGTCGTCAGCCTTTTATGTATGTGCCTGTGTGCGTCCCGTCCTTGTCCTGGCCGTGCTCCTGTAAGAGACCCACATCAATTCATACCGGGCCTCTTGCCCTTTTCCCGGGGCTGCCTGGGAAATGTGATGTGACATGTGGGATGAGCAAGACAGGGCGAGGGAGGAGGAGGAGGAGGAGGAGGAGGAGGAGGAGGAGGAGGAGGAGGAGGAGGAGGAGGAGGAGGAGGAGGAGGAGGAGGAGGAGGAGGAGGAGGATAAAGAGGGGATAGGTGAGGTTGTTGTAGGTGGATTGCAGAGAAATGTACAAGGTAAGGCTGTGGAGTACAGACACAGACAGTCAGAAACTCAGCCAGTGTGACAGAGCCTCTAAACAGGAAGATAAACCGTAGATTGAGAGATGTTAACTCCACAAAAGCATCCATCCTCCCATTATCTATGCTTATTCTGTAAGGGTGCTGGCATGGGAGGCTTGGGTACACCTTCACCAGCATACTGCAGGACACAAACAACCATTCACCCTCACATTCACACCTATATTCAAGTTAGAGTGTCCGATAATCCCAATCTGCATGTTGAGAGGAAGCAGGAGGAGATCCCAAACGGACAGGCCCCTGGTAAAAGACCCACTGCACCACTTTGCCGCCCTGCAGAAAAACAACAGAGCATTAATACTTCATCAACAACACATATTCAAACGAAACTGACCAAGTAGCACAACGTTTCTGATACCGGTGTATTTTTTTATTATAAACTGTCCTGGAAGGCTCCTCACCTTGTTGGACGACCTTGGATTAAATTGAAATGAGCTCGATTGCTTTTAGGCACCAAACAGGAACTATGTTAGTTTATTGACAACATGGGCTTGTTAGCATTCACTGTGAGTTCGTGAGAATGTAGCTCCAGGCCTTAATAATAATAATGAATAATAATAACCTCATTTATATAGCACCTTTCAAACATTTAATACAGCTTACAAGTGCTTTAAAAACATAAATATGATCAAACTTTTAATTAATTTGAAATGTTTTCTCCTGTTACTATACAGTATTTTGTATTTTTCTGAAGTTTTGCTCAAGGTAATGTATTGTGTCGTCAAATGCAGTGTGTTGTGTTTTTTTGTGGGCCATAGACAAGCAAAAGACATACAAGAATTCCATTTATTGCTGCATCATTGGATGATTAAGTTCTGAATCTTGAATTTTTAAATAAATAAATAAATAAATTCAAGTGAAAGCATATTAACGCATACAGAGGTACAAGAAACAATGAAACAAGCAAACAAGTTGCTATTAGAATCAATAAGTAACACAGATAAAAAGCTGGTAAAAACAATAAAATGATACAGCCAAATATAACAGGATCAATTCAGAACCAGATTCAAGCGATCTGGTAAAGGTTCTTGATCAAACACAAGAGAAAACGAGATTATAAAAAATAAAGTTACACACAGTTGGATTTTCAGATATGCAGAGATGATATGCTCCATAGTTTTTGAACCATACATTGAAACCTTACTATGTAAAGTGCTTTGAGATAATGTATGTTGTGATTTGGCCCTAAACAAATAGAATTGAATAGAATTGAATATGTTCTCT